>NW_019392902.1:426886-449955 GCF_000648675.2 Cimex lectularius | reverse complement strand
AAGGCACATGCACCGGATAGGAGTACAGGTAGAAAAAACACTGTGGAGATACTGCCTGTAAGGCAAGGAGGCCGAGGTCTTTGAAGGCAATGTTATTTACTTGATTACCAAACTGAAGCTCCAGTGAGTTATAAAAAAAATAGAGGGGACGATAGATCTACTCAGGTCAAAGTAGAGAAGGCCTTATCGTATATATATATGTATATATATATATATATATATATATATATTTGTTTGTCGTATACAAAATCGAAGAATAAACTTATTTATGTACAAAAATTAAATAAGTTCCCTTTTCTTGAGTGGAAGCTACAGTATATAACTTTAGCTAAACTCAAATAATTTATCTCAAGAAATCGTGATTACTTCTAATTGACTTAATGTTGACCTCTTTTAAATCAGAAAGTCCTAATTTTCGATTAAGATTCTGGAAAGGAAATCATGTAACTAAAACAAAACTACCAGAACTACATTTCCCGAGGACTTGTGACAGAAACCAAGTACCAATGCCAACTAATTCGTAGAAAGTGCACATTTTCTATTTAACAAAATACTAGATGTCAACCTTTTATAAAATCCAATAAAAATTATTTTATTGCCGTATGTACACAAAAATACTCGGCCCTTTTTAATTTTGTTCTTGTTCTTCACTCGGTGATTTGAGTACCACTACTTTCTTCCTTCTGATTTCCGGGGGCGGCGGATCCAACGGTCTGTAAGGAGATACCTTCGGCTTTGGAATGGGTCTTCTAAAATTTCTCTTCATTTTGGACACCCTTGCGTCCAGAGCGTCGTACTCTCTCTTTGCTCGTTCCATTCTTCGCCTGAGGTTTTTCATACGCTTTTGAAGTTCTAATTCTGTAAAAAGGTAAATTTAACGAGTGAAACGGGAGCACATCCCTACATTTACCTTCTTGTTCTTTTTTTAGCCTCTCTTTCAGTTCTTCTGGCGTTTCATTGGTCTCTGGGTCTCCTAAAATATGAAATTTGCTTACTTTACTGTTTTTCCACTTACTACGATTGTGTAAATTACCAGAATGTATATTTGTTGCTGAGGCCATTGCTTATAAAATTATAAAACAAAAGGTTTTCTTTGAAATATCTTCGTTTTTAAACGGATTTACTTTTTGCATGAGTAATTAAAATTTTAAAAATCAGGTGATGTTTTCATTTTACAAGCCTACAAAATATTTGTTTTTCGAATGTAGCACTGATCAAGCGATGATTTTTAAATATCGTCCAAAACAATAAGCAAAGGAAATTTATATTCCGCATCACAGCCAAAACCCCTTAGGGCGACTTAAATCTTAACAATGACCCTGTAAGAGACCTTCTAGTGGGAAAGGAGTGTAAAGTCTAGTTAGGAGACGCTCTAACAACGCCCGGGTAATATCTCAAATAATAATTCAAAGGATACGACACCGTTTTTCATACTTTGGGCCGGGGAGCAGGCTCGGCCCCGTGAGGGAGGATTATAGGTAAACATATTGCCAGATGTGAATACGGGCTAAGTCTTCCTTGGTGCTTTTCAGAGCGTTTTTATGGCCTCCCGGAACAACGAGGACACTCCACTCACGCCCCCGGCCCCGCTTGGGGTAAGTACATAATATCTATTCATGACTTTTTCGGGGAAAATTAGGGACTTTGCCAAGGAAGACGTTGAGAAAAAATGGATAGTGAAATGTACTGGCAAGCAGGAGTGAAAAAAAGTATGTTGGGGATCATTTACATGTCAAAACACAACAAAAGTAATACATATTCTGTAATATGAGGTTCCATGATAATATGCTGTAAAGAATTTTTAATATATACACATACATATATAGCTAGTGATTATTAGTTCCTCTCTTCTGCTGCTCTTGCATAAAGTTGACCATTCTTTGATTTATTCATTAACTTTAGAACGTACTGCTGACAGTATCCTACGCGTGCTGTAATTTTCCCTGCATATTATTATTTAGCACTTTTAAAATCTTGGGAGAGTGTTTCCTTTATTGAGGTGCCATATATGAACTGTTTTGCCATAAATGACAAGTTAGCATGTTGGTTGGTATTGGAGTTGAGAACTGATCGACTGTGATCTGGGTCCGTCTACCTAGGCTACTTAGTGAAGTGATCAGTGTTAATCAGGACAACAATTACAATTCATTGTTAAACATGCACAACAAGACTTTAAAACAAACTTAATTTGGACTAGAGAGTACAATAGCCGGGTTAAAAACGGACTGAGTGATGCGCCAACCAATAGTGTAGAAGTAAGGCATATATTAAAAAATGTGATGGAATTGATAGGAACTTGAAGATTGATGATGAAGACCTTGGAGTTGGCACCTGGATCATTTGATTTTGTTCTAAGGTGATATTTAGAAATGTTTCATAACGTTGATAAATAGTAGTAATAATAAACAAATACTAAATAAATTTCTGAAAAATAATGGTAATAACTACCTTATAATTAATTCTTAAGAAATAATAGCATATATCTACAAGACAAAGCAAATCAAAAGCTTAACTTATTCTGTAAATGTCTTTAAAGTTTGTAGGCGTAAATTGAAACACCCTAAGATTGTATATACAGATTAAATTATAATAAAAATATTTGTCGTTTCCGATCATTTTAGTCTGCCTTTTCTAGATTGTTTGACAACCCGTTCGGATTTTCATCATCATCATCACAGCTGGAAAAAGCGGTTATTTTAAACCACTTACGAATATTTTAGAACAACAAAAGCATGGCAAATGGAAGGCTTTTTAATTAAAAACACTTCACTTCTATATAAATTCCCTATATTTTTCCTCTCGTCATTTCCCGACGGCCAATTCTTTTTATTTATTATTATTGCCAAATGCATTTTGTAGTAAGGCTTCGAATCCCATTACAAAATATTACAATTGGTGATTTTGCAGTTCAGTAATCTGTAGTTGTGCAAAGTAATGTAGTTAGTTGCACACATGGTGCATTAGAACTTTACTAGAATTGATGGGAGGTGGCAAAAAAGCAAAAGGGTTTACAAAACGAGGTTACAGACTTGTCTCCCTTGTTGGCCCGTAATGCTTTTAAATTCCAGCCCCATGAGCTTCTTATGGGCGGAATAAGGCTCAATTTTCCGCTGCACGATCCGTTCCTGTTTTAATATGCAAATCCCGAAAAAAGGGGGAAGGGAAACGGAGGCGGATCTCCGAAGATTGCTCATAGATAAGATGGGATGCCCATTGATTGAATCCATTTAGGAGAGAAGAGGAGACGTCTGAGAGGTGAAGAGGGTAAGAGGAAAAGGAAAGGAACCAAAGGAATTGAAAGATGCCGGAGATAGGAAGACATCAATCCATCCGGATCACTAGGGAGCCGGGCATTCGACAGTGCTATTTCCCAAAACGATACTATCAACTGACTGATTTAATGTCGAATAGAGATTAATATTTGAATATTTTTAACAAATGTTCAACAGGTAATTGCTATGATAACTTTTTATTTTACAATTTCTTAAACTTGGTACTAATATTTAGACAATTTTCCGAATTGTGAATAAAATATAAATTGTTTTAGAGTAAAAATCGTTGAAAAGAAAAGGTCAATTTAATTAGATACGATGAACTTGCAAAAGTATGTAATGACAAACTTACAAACCCGAAGTGCAACAAGCAAGTTCTTGCTCGACATAAACCAATAAGCAAACATAAAACATATTAACTGTAATATGCAGATGACTGCACAATTTATTGGACAAAATGGACATGATTTATCTGAATAATAATCCGTAGTGTGCATTGGCTGCCAGCAATACCTGTTTTTGTGTATTTCACAAAAATTTACACCGCGAGAATCACCCTCCTTGGCCATCCTGGTTCAAACCTTTTATCCGTCCTGTCACCGAAGTTAAACTCTAGGGGCTGTGACAGCTAAGTCTTGATTGGTGACAGTTTAGGACAAAGATTGGAAACTAAGTTAAATTGCAATGGTTATATTGTTTACTTAGCAACAACACGTCAAAAGTATTTAAATGTCAAGAGAGCTTTTAGCCACACTACATGCGGTAGTGATCCAGAAACGTCACTTCTTTTTTTACAGTAGCACCATTAGATCCATCTTGGATTTCGGATAAGTACTTTATGGTCGAGTGACCTAAACAAAATTAAATACACTTTCTATAATTGAAAATTATTCATTAGAATAGCACTTGATCTTCTGCTAGAGACCCCTATAGAGAAATATTTTTGTTCCAGATGTCATGTTTGGGGCATTCATGGTCTGTCTTGTTAACATGAGTTTACTACTTTCCAGGCATTGAAAAGCAACGCACACATACACACTCTGGGATAAGGTTTTTGACCTGAAAATGAATTAGTTCCTAATAGCTTTATTGGTTATTCCTAAAGTCCACACGCTTGTTGATATATATGTATGGCTAATCTTATAATATAAAATTAAGTAATTTTATTTTAAAAACAGCATATAAAAACAAAATCCAAAACTGAAACACATAACACAGGAACTACTAGGTATAAACACACTCACTACTACCATAATGAAATAAATATGAATGATAAAATATGAATAATTGTTTTTATGTTTAAGAAGTTTCTAAAACACTTATTGAAAGTTCTTCTCAATACATGACGTATCGTAATAATATCTATGTATTTATATCATAACGTATTATATTAGATAAGAACTGGCTATTTTGTAGTTTATGACCTAATCAGCTTTGCCTAGGATCGTATTTCAACTGACCCATAAATACAGAAGGACACGATATTGGCTTTGGTCTAGAAATTCCTTCAATCCCGGGGACCTCCTTTTAAACGGATTTATCGGCTGGTTTTCTCTCTTCTCTCAGTTTCCGCCATCTCCGATAATCTATTGTTATGCCGTCCGACTCTCATTTGCCTAGAAATGCCCGTTTCGAAATTGGACAATGGTGAAAGCGAGCCAGTTGCCGATTAAGTGTCCATAATGGATCTGAATGTGGCCAGATTATACCGGTTCGGTTGTACGACTTGCAGGTCAAATAATGAACATCTGAAAAAAATCATAAACTCAGGTATAACTTTGCAAAAAAATAAATGTAGGTTAAATAAAAATAATTATTGAGTAGTGTGATTTCTCTTAATTAAAAAGTACTATAAGTAAGTACTTTAACATGTACTATTTACTACTACTATATACTACTATTTATTACTAAATACAGTTTTTTTCAGTTTATAATTCTAACTTTTATTACTGAGATTAATATTTCTTTAGAATTTAAGAAATATGCAGTTACCTTTATTTGTAGGATAACTAGAAGGAGGAGTTCCACTCTACTAAACATACCTCGTAAATATTTTTTACGTGAACATTGTAAATAGATATTTATATTTGTTAATCGTTTAAACCATTAGTAACAATAGAGAAGATCAGACAAATGTACATATTTATGGAAAGGTAGGTAGAAAAGTAGAATAACCTTTTGGGGGTTGAATAAAAATTTTAAAAATGTGTAGAGATTAGTGACCGTTAATCGATAGTTATTCAGATATCGTGAGATGCGGTCGGGTGTGATGTAGGTTTCAGAATTTAATGTAATTGTTAAATGTAAACATTGTTTGTAAATCCCAGGCCCTGAAGATGATCTCAATAAAAGATCGAAACGTTGGCACGATAAAGAAAATGTTTTTCTGAAACCTACATCACACCCGACCGCATCTCACGATATCTGAATAACGAATTTTAAAAATCTTTCCTCCAATGCGACTTATGTAGATCGATTATTGAAACCCTACAAAATATACCCATAGCATGGATAGACACTTTTTCCTGTTATCTTAAGCACTTTCCGCGATGCCTCTTCGCGTACCTAATTTGTTGTTAGAACTGACTTAATGATGTGGCTATACCGTAACCGGGCTAACGCTTATCATTCAGAAAAGTATGTGTCAATGTCTATGGTTCCTTCCAACAGAGTCACCATTTTTTTACCCTGCTTTGCCCATTATCTTTAGTTAGAGGGCAATGGCCTGTGTACAAGCCTAGGTACTTGGCCTCTTACCTGGAGCTTGTGTCCAATTCTTGAGTTCTTCTTTCCCAAACCATTTTTCCAATTCCAACTTAATCACACACTCCTGTGCACCTAGTTATGGTTCTAGTCCATTCGGTGAGAGGGCTGCCCCTTATTTGGCTATTGGTCATTTTACTCGTACCGGTCAGCTTGTTCATTTCCTTCTATATCTTCATGTTCCGGTACCGACTTTAATTTTGTCGAGTTTGCCTAGGGACATCTGGCTCTCACATAAATTTGGAGATAAAAGCGTACGCATTTAGTTCCTTTATGGTTGCCTGATTATCTGAGATTATGTACATCTGTGCACATTTCATATTTTTCTTTATAATCTTCTGTGCACAAAATTGTATTGCATGACATAAGCTTGGAAAACTGTTGTAATTAGTTCAATAGGATTAATTAGTCCTTTCAAGCTGTGGTATAGATCGGCTATTTTACCCCTTGTTCCGTCTTCGATCCATCTGTGTACCATATTATGGCACCCTCCTGAGACATGGGGCTACCTTTCTTCCACAGGTCTCTATTATCTATGACCACTTGGAAGGGTCTGTCCAAGTTGAGTTTTTCTCTCATTTTGTCAGGTCCCTTATCACATTTAATTCTTTCCAGAATGTTGTGATGGCACCTCGTTAGTAAATGACTTTATTTCCTTTATCTCAGGAGACTTTGTGGCATTGTCAAAAGCCATCTTGTGAACATAAATATGTAAGGTTGGAATATCGAGTGCTGCGTAAATTGCTGTAGTGGTGCAGGTATGTATTTCCCATGTTATATTAAGACAATCGTCTATCGTAAAGCTTGACAAAGGAACTGAGTGCATTTTTTAAAATTTGCCTTATAAGTGATATTTTAGGTATAATTAATTATTAATTGTAACAGGTCGTATTTGTAACTAAGGATTTCATCTGAATAAATCTCGAATCAGTCGTTTTTTGATGCTAAAAATCAAATAGCGGTTGACTTACTACAACAAAGCTCTGTCATGATCCAAGTCATTAAGCCAATTAATTAGCGAGATCAAGGGACTGTTCAAACAAGTCTCATAAGCAAAGCAGATCCCTTCTATTTGCTCTGAATGTCATCAAATGTACCGAGGTCCTTTAGGACGAGAAAAATGCAATAACTCGAGCTGATGAATTTGATTAAGACGAAATATCCGATATAAGTGCTTACTTCATTTTCAAATTTTAATTAGCTTACTATTTATGTTTGTGTTAAATTGATGTAAAATGGGAATTGAAATGTGTAGTGTTTAGTGACCTTTACTTAATGATTGTTTGGAGGGCGTGAGATGCGGTCTGGTGTGACGTAGGCGTTAGAAAAACATTCTCTTTATCGTGCTACGTTTCGATCTTTATTGAGATCATCTTCAGAGCCTGGGATTTATAAACATTGTTCAAATTGTACAAATACATATAGGATGTGATAAAAAAGAATTTTTATACAATTTTATTTTAATTCACAAAAAAATGATTATTGTTTTAATATAAAATTTGCTAGCATTGTATAAATTCATTTTTTTCATATCCTAAATATATTTATAAAATTTAAACAATATTTATAAATTCACTAATTTCTTGGTCCGCTTGACCAATTAATATATTACAATTAATTAAGGGTTTTAGTTGAGATGAAAAAAAGTTAATGGCACGAGCGGGATTCGAACCCACGATCTTCGGCTAGATACGCCGCTGCTTGAGTTTTCATATCAACTAAAAACCTTAATTCATTGTAATGTATTAATTGGTCAAGCGGACCACGAAATTAGTGAATTTAATTAATTAAAATGAAGTACACTTCACTAAAGCTCTCCGTGGCCATTTCATTTGTCGTCGAGAATCCAATCCGATTACACGACATTTGAAAAATGGCAAAAAGGAGGGAAAACTCATAAGGTGGGGTTGAGATAGGAAGTTGATGTCCGATGGATCGAGGTCACGATAGCTCAAGTGGTAGAGCAGCGGCGTATCTAGCCGAAGACGTGGGTTCGAATCCCGCTCGTGCCATTAATTTTTTTCATCTCAACTAAAAACCTTAATTAATTGTAAAATATTTATAAATCTCAATAAAGATCGAAACGGTGGCACGATAAAGAAAATGTTTTTCTAAAATTTCACGATCTCCAAATAATCATGGAGTTAAAGTTGAATTTTGTTTGAAGAAACCAGGAAGACGATATTTTCTTATCCTTATAAATATTATTTCTACAGTTTTCGTTTATACTTCCATCTAGCAACTGCTTTATTTTTTGGTTGTTTATGATCATTTTGAATGCCTATATTTTCTCTTTTGGTTTGTCGTACGTGGTTCGTACTTTCAGCCCTTTTGAGTGGTTCTAGTCCGCTCTTACGATGCCAATTGTTAGAACTTATTACGCCTAAACGAAAGAATGCTACAACCGACTGTTGACGATACTAGTTTTTTAGTAAATGTTTGCAAATTTTATATGAATAAATTGTATTATATGCGTTTTTTGCAGTCTGAGATTCTATGTGTTATAGTTGTCAGCCGCATTCTCCATATTTCAGGCATTTCTGAGGAACGCCGACCGGCTCAGAAAGAAACATAAACCGTCCGAAAAACCGGCGGACGAGACAATCTTGAAGGGCGTGCCGCGTTCGGAATTTCGTCTTCCGCCCCTATCGAGTATAGATATTGTTGTCCCCAGCCAAAGTGCATTCTCGGAGGAGGTTCGCATCGGGGGTGTGATATGAGATTCCACCGGGCCATCGCATTCCATGGATCTACATCAGTTATGGGCTCTTGACGTGTTTATTGTACCACGACATTGGGCCCCAGTCAGGATTGAGATTTATATAATTATTATATACACACTATCCGGTTTCCCCCACGCGAGCACAATTCACTACCCTCCCTAAGCATATTCTGTACACAATTGAAAGGATTTAAAGGTACTTGTGACCGACCAAACGAGTCATTTGTTGTGAAACAAAAAATTACAAAACGTTTATCTTACGCTCCTTTCTTTTTCTTGTATGAAGAAAACGATAGGGCTATTTATCAAAGCCAAGACCATACCTTCATGTTGAATATTTAGTTTATCTTATTACTACGAAAAGAAATTAGTGTTAATTAGGTCAAAAAAATCATTTTTTGAAGAAAGAAATTAGGGTTTGTATTAAGCACCCTTTAAAATCAACGAAAACAAATTTTTAGTACAAATAAAAAATTGACAATTTGGGCTTAAACCGTTGGAAATAAAATAGAAATATATAATTAAATATAATTCTTCTTTCAGTTATCTACGCTATCTCAACAAAGTTTACATTTGATTCCATTATTAGTGAGTAAAATAAGGATGTATGTGTGCATAGTGTGATGAAATAAAACAAAACTGCTCAAACGTTTTATTTTATTTTTCCAGTTTGTACCTCATAATGTCAACTGCAGAATAGACACAAAACATACACTAAGTATATATACATCACCCTTATACAGACATAGAAGTTTTGTCACATTCACTCTCCCAGAGTACTCGATATTCCTCGGGGCAGAGTTGAACCTATTCCATTCTCGCTAATAAGTTCTTTTACTGCCAGTCCTCACACCGCAGAGTATCCGATAATCTTCGGCGCGCGGTTAAAAAGACTCCTTCCTTTCACGCTAATAAATATATTAATTCCAATAAGTTAATATGAACACAGCACCCGATACAAACATAGCAGTCTGGTTACATCACTTCCTCAGAGTGTTCGATATTCCTCGGGGTGGAGTCGAATCCACTCCATTCTCGCTAATATTGAGTCCTCGAGGTGGAGTTAAAAAAATCTTCGTTTCTTGATAATAAATTACATTCATTCCAATAAATTAACACACCAGGGATAGAACACAAACACAAAATAAATACTATATAAATGTAAAAAACCATTTAGCCCTGAGGTACCAGAACAGAGTTCTATGCCCGTAGCCGTGCCCCAAGACTATGCACAGGTCCGACGAAATATATCAATATATTGACTATAAACGTCAAGCTTTCTCCAATTGAAAATGTCCTCGACCGTTATTTTATTCTTACATAACGAGCACTTACTCGGTCGCTTTCCGGCCAGAAGGGTCTGTAAGTTATTCTTGTATGTCCTATGCATAGTCTTGCCAGTATGGCCTTTTCCCTTTTCAACCCGTCCTCCGTAGACCAGGGACCGACGTCTTTCTTAACCCCCACACTTTAGCAGGGTTATTTTTATATTTACTATCCCAGCGGCTTTTTCCATTCTCCTTTTATTGTATTTGGAGAATTAATAGTTCTAAATTCGAATTGAGCATTTTAATTATAACGAAAATAGTTAGTACAACAGTTGTTTTTTGTTTCTCCTGGTATCAATTAGTTGTTGGGGCGTGGGTGGCCGCAAGGATTTAGGGTTTACACGCGCTCATCACTGTAATGTAAAGGTCCCGTGTTCGAATCCAGCGACATATAATCTCGTAGTTGAAATACCCTCGTAATAAATAAATATATATAATATATATTTATATAAGGAAATTTAGTTGTTATTGCTAAGCTTTCGACCTATTTTACGGTCATCATCAAGGCAAAACAATCTTAAAGTTTCAACCTGTAGACATACAAGATTGTTTTGATCTGATGATAATCTTAAAATAGGTGAAAAACTGAGCAATAACAACTGATTTTTTTTCTTCAAGGCCATACTTTGATCCGGAATATGTGTTATTTGTTTTAGAATACCGTGCTCGTTAAAAGCTGACGGTAAAGTCAACAAGGTAGTTTGTTATAGGAGATATTGTCCAATTAAAAAAAAAAAATATATATATTGATANTATGTAGAAATATATTGAAATAGTCTATTTTATAGCTAACATTTTATGATTTGGACAAGTTTTCATGAATCTCGACTCCTGAAAATATTTGGTGTTCCTACATTAAAATATTTAGCTGTTTTATTCATATAAAACCAGTGATACGGCAAAAAAAGTTAATTGCATATTATCGTTAAATTAACTACATTGTTGAATTAAAAGCAATTAAACTAAATAATCTTCGGATATAAAATAAAGATTGAACAACACCACAGACGGCCAACGGCCATTGCATTTAATGTTTTAAAGGAAAAAAAAGAGAGAAAATTGTTTTTTGTTTTGTTGTAAAATAATGATTAAATGTTTATAATTATTAACAATAAAAGCATTCATTCATTCATTCATTAGTTTCCTTCATAAAATTGTATAATTTCTTTGTTTTATTGATTTCTTTTTCTACTTGTTAGTTGCTCTTATTTTCTTCCATTGTTTTTGTGTTTATGTTTGAGGAATTGTTCAAGTTTATATATTTTAATGAATAACACGATTCGGTTTTTAGATGGTCATCATTGAATTAGCAGTAATTAACCCTAAGTGGCAGTAGGTGTCGGTTCGTTGCCTCTCCTGGCTGGGCGGGTCAGTCTTGATAGTCACTCACGCTGAAGGGTTTTGGGTTTCCACTAGCTTTTCGGCATCGGGTTTCGACCGAGCCATTTTCGAACTGTCCGACCTCGTTTCCCGGCTCCTTTTTCAACCTCGACCTGTGAAAAATCAAATTGTAACAAGGATCCGTTGACGGAACTAACTTGAAATATTTTGACTTTTACGACAAAAATATAACTGTAAATTTATTTTAAAAAGGAAAAAGAAAGGGGGAGGAGAGCTAATGAAAAAAGAGAGTGAGTGAGAAAGAGATAGATAGATAAATAGAGAGAGAGAGAGAGAGAGAGTGTGAGAGAGAGAGAGAGCGTGAGAGGGAGAGACAGAGAGACAGACAGAGAGAGAGTGAGAGAGAGAGAGAGAGTGAGAGAGAGAGAGAGTGAGGGAGACAGAGAGTGAGAGAGACAGAGAGGAATAAAATAATATTTGCTATCTCTAATAAACCCGTGTTAATTTTGTTAATTGAGGCATTAACAATATAATTTAATTGAAGATAGCAAAAAGCAAATACGTATTTTACAGCCATTATCGATGGACTAAAAATGGTCGGAAACTGCCAAAATACAAGAAATACAAGTATAAAAATCATATTTATAAAAATCAAAATCATTTTTGGATTTACGAATTACTTATCCTTGCATACCTATGGATGGGCCTATTTACATCTATATCAAGACTGATGAATATTGGATTGATTTTAAACTCTTAACTCAATCTGAGCTAGTTATTACTGGATGAAATTGAAGTGAATCACTACCTGCGCTACTCCACACAAGACGTCCCTCAATTACCCGAGAAGCAACTTGCCACTCAGAGGCAAATTCCGTCAGCGGCGAAAGCGATTGAGCCACTTAACTAATTGGCCGAAGCCTCAAAGCGTCTGGCAAGTGGGGCTGACAGTATTCCCGGAGATAATCCGGGCGAAGTTGGGTTGAAACTTGGACAACGGAGGGCATCCGACGGGGGTTAAGTCCGTTGCGCCCTCATCCGAATACTAAACGACCCCCCCCCCCCGATCCCAACGAATTTGCCGGCCCTAGGAAAAGAAAAGGGGAGAAAAAGTTGAAATCTGATAAATATTGGCTCAATCAAACTGGACGCTGACCGCAGACATACAACTTTAGCATCTCCCCCTATTGTCTTTTGCTATCCTGGAAAGAAGTTTTTATTTATTTTTTCATTACTGTAATAATTTTCTCATTTTATTAAACTGTTCTTACATACTTCTTACATATAATTTATTTCTATTTTACTATTTCTTATTACTATACTTATTTTTAAGAAGAAAAGAACGAAAATTAGTCGTAATGATACACAAACTACAAACTCAATTCGCCAGGGCTAAGAAAAAAATGACAAAACTTTAACAAACATTTAACTTATAACGAAGGAAAAATAAATAAAACAAAATAAATTAAACACTATAACTTACTCCAATATAAATGTTCCTTGATTCCGTGGGATTCTCATAGATGGTGCTCCTGGTCGCAATATCATGCCTTGGTGATCCGTGAAATTTTCTTTGAATTCATGGTCGCATGCATTACATTGAGAATCAAAATTAAACCTTGACATAATTAAAAATAGATCACATACAATAATAATATTAAACAAATTACATGAATCATGGGCATGAAGATCTCGATCTCAGGGCGAGAGTTACCTATTTCCGCCTTCAATTGAGCATAGAAACTTGTAATTAAATCCTAATGGACTGATCGTCGGATAATATTTGATCATACATGATTTATTCTTTCAATTTACGGGCACAGAAAACACGTACGTTCTCGTGACTATTAGGTATATCGTCTATTAGGTATTTTCTCATCACATTTCAACTATCTATAGGCACAGTTTGATACAAGCATTTACAATGCGTCGATTTTGTTTGTATAAAAAATGTTATCTTTTATAAGATCTACAGATACCCAGAAAAGGCAAAAAAAATTTTAATGTTTTTTAGTGTTAAAACTAAACTTCTATTTTCAAAGGTACAGATTACATAGAAAGAATGTGGCAAATCCTGCAACACATTTACCTCTGTAAGGAAAGAAATGTTTTTCGATATTCGTATGTTTAAACATTTCATACTTTACGTTATTTTACTTCAACAAAATCAATAACCCGGATTATAACGGACTTGGTTTTGTGAATGGAAATATTTTTACGAATAAAAAATACACGAACATCTCTGAATAGGTGATGTGCAAAAATTAAGTTAAACAATTTACTTTACTTAGAATAACTGGTAATCTTCTGGTTATGTCGACATTTTAATGATGTCTAAACGTGAATAATAAAATTAAGCCGAAGGAAAGGAAATTATCTTTACGAACATCTCTGAATAGGTTTTCCCTGATTATATTTTTAATTTCTGTGAAAATTAAGTTAAAAAATTTACTTTTCTAGAATAACTGGTAATCTTCTTGCTATGTCGAAATTTTAATGATGTCTAAACTTGAACAATAAAATTAAGCCGAAGGTCGAAGGTTCGATTCCACACTAGCTTTTTCATCTCAACCAAGACCTTAGATTAAAAAAAATTAATTGAAATAATTAATATAGTCAATTATGGCCACTAAACATATATGGATTAATATAATAATAAAACATAACTAGTCCTTCTATCTTTTATTTGTCTTTACAATTTAATTAAATTGAAAGACAAATAAAAGAACGTAGATTATGAAACATGACAGATAAATTTAAACTCCAAGCCTTGAGGTACCTGTCCGTGCCCGCTGCCTAGCCATAATCCTGCTGGCTTCTAGTATTCTGCATTGTAATATATGCTCTTATTTAGATATTATTTTCTTCATTTAAATATAATGGGCTCTTTCCCGATGGCAAGTGCTTTAAGGTCAACTTACAATGCATAAGTTGAAAAGTAAATTAAATTTTCGTGAAAGATATAATATAAAAATATTATGTACTTGAAAATTAAAAAAGAGTTACAATTTCATATTATGAAACCTACAATGTCTTTTAGAAAACAAACGCTTATTACATAATGACTTGAATTTTTTTGTTTTCATTGTTGAGATTTTCAAAGAACTGCTGAAAAATCAATTTCAATCCCACCTCGATCTATCTTTCTAGTTTACTAAGGAAATCGAGCTTCGAATGAACTTGCTTTTATATCTGAATTCTTCACAATATTCTTCTAAAAATTTCTGAACAAAAACCCTGAAATGTGATGAGATAACAAAATCTCTTCTGAAAATTCTTCTTTTAAAATGCCTAGTCTTTCTAATCTACATTTTTAATGGAATTTTAAGGACTCATTAAATCCAAATCCAAAGAAACATGTAATCGTAATGATTAAAACGACAAAGAAATGATTCAATCAGACTATTGCCAATGTATTCAAAATACATAAGCAACGTACGCTTCTCCCATAATTAGTTTAATATCTTTAAACATTTATGATGTTTTCAATCAAAAGCAGCTAGGAAATTTTTTTTTTGAATGTTTTGCTCAAGCTTGCGTACGTGAACGAGCATCCGGGTTAAGGAATTACCCCAATTAGTATATCAACCGAGAAGAAAAAAACCGTCTTCAGTAAACCAAAAACGCATGAAAACAAAACGACAGTCATTAAGTTATTGTTGAATTGTAAAAATTAAACTATAAGTTGTACTCTTACCGATTGTTGATTTAGATAAGCACATACATGCATATATATGTAT
This sequence comes from Cimex lectularius, assembly GCF_000648675.2. NCBI lineage: Eukaryota > Metazoa > Arthropoda > Insecta > Hemiptera > Cimicidae > Cimex > Cimex lectularius. Next base: position 434,789 of record NW_019392902.1, on the reverse strand, counting down.
TGTATGTTTTGTTTTTATTCTGTATTTGACAACCTGAGGTACAAACGAGAGATAGCATTCTAGAATATCAACGTAGTATATATCTGAAATCAGAGAGTCAGTAACCAGATCAAGACGCTCAAATGGCTGCAGTTTAAAACAAAATATGCGCGAAAGAAAAGAAAAAGAAGGAAAACACGCAGAGGGCCGGCGATGACCTCAGCTGTTTGTCGGCCCATAAACTTCCCACTTATATATACATATAAGCACAAATCTGAGCACGCATGTTCATACATACAAGCATATCTAGAGTTGAGTTTATATCTTCTCGGGATCCACCGAAATTCTAGTTTTGTGATTTAAATAAGTTACCGGCGGGTCTCGAGAATTATCCACCCCGGGTGTTGGCACTATGGTGTCAGTCTCGATCTCATTCGTTCAGCCGCCGAGCTTGGGTTCCAGCGGCTACCCACACATAGGTAATTTTAGCTCCCAACGCTATCTAGTTCCTAAATTCAAGTCCATTCACTCTCTTACTCACTCTAAAATACATTCTTTTATTTACATGTCATTCAGTCAGTTAGGGCGGTTAATTGTAGTTTTCGTTTTTCTTAATGTTGCCTGCGGTGTGATGAACCTGAAATATAGTCGTTAGCATTCGTTTTGATCTGTCTATCCTCGCCGCAGACACAACCTTCACTGTGTCTCGGCAGACCAGCCCAGCGAGAATAGGCAGAACCAAATGTTAGTTCTAGTGATGCGATCTATGGTTTTTGCTTTTTTTTATTTTGTATTTAAATTATTTCACGATAAAAACGATAAAGTCTATAACTAAAGTAGGGCAATCCACTAATTAGTGGATACAGAGCTACCATCACCTGGTGAATTAGTTTTTATTTTCTCGCTTTAATGTTTAATAAATAAAAAATTATTGCTTAACTTGCGAGTGCCTGAAAATGATTCGTTTCTAATCGTCTGGTTTACAAATGGTTCAGCCTTTCTTCATTTTTATTGATTATACTTTTTAGATTGTGTAAAAAATATCAAACAGTCAGAGGCATTGGTTCAAAGTACATTACACATATTTTCATGTGTACGCCACTCTTTTTATGCACTGTAAACGCCTAGCATGGAAATTAATAAAGCATATTTTACACCCGACGCGAAATTTCCATGTTGGCGGCCAGATGGTGGTACCCCATAAATCAATCCTAATTTTACTCCGGTATCTTACCTTGTAAGATCTACTAAACACTAATAAGGCGGCATATAAGGATTTCATACACACAAGCGGGTTTAGTAGAAAAAATATGATTGTAAAAACAAAATACTTTAAACAAAGACGAGAGAAAAACAGTTAAAAAGCTGTCACTACATACAAGGAAAATAAGAAAACGAAGGGTTTCATATAAGAATAAAAGGTTGCATGAGTATTACTTAAAAAAACCCTCGTGCATGATCTGAGCCTGATATAAATCACTGTCAATTCGAAACCCATTACAGGTTTACTCGATGAAACGATTGTTCACAACCACAGTTTCTGAGGTGTGCAATATGGTCTTTGAACTTAATTTATTTCTAGCGTCATGAACGCAATTCGAGTACCAAATTATGTTAAAACAACGGCTGCTGATTTTCGCAACATACAACCTCAGGGGAGTTGTTAAAATCCTTTGATGTTAATTGGTCCAATCCAGTTGTTCATTCCTTTGGAGAACTTTTAAATTTTAAATCGCAATTTTGAATCTGATGAACTCTGAATTGTGCATGCATTATGTTCCCCTCTTTGATCGTAACTAACCACTCCCGGTTGGCCTGACCTGTATCCTGGTTTTTCAGATTGTACATGTAAAATGACAAAAAGATACAGCCACTATACATACATTAGTGGATTACCTTTTCAAATATATTTGTTGAAACTAGTCTAAAAAATATTGACCAACGATTAATTTTAATTTGATTATAAAGGCACAAATGACACTTAGGTTTCACTGGTTCTTTATTAGACAATTAAGTCAATCAAATCTAGAAAACAAGTTTCTAGTACACAGCACTTTTTGGCACAGTCGTACAATTTAATTCTTTTATGATTCTCTAGTAGTTTATCGTATTATTTGTAATATAAACATATTAATTTTTACATTGTCTCCCAAACGTAAGTCATCCTGAACACGTTGTCTGAAGACATTTACAAATTACTTTAACAAATTCGTAAAAGCAACTCTTACACAACAAAAATGCAGGAAGTGTTGTGCTTTTGCGGATATATCACACTTTTAAGTTAATTTTTGTTTTTTCGTCAGGTAAAATCCAACGGAACATGAAGTATTTCCAACTGACAACCCCTTACTGAACAAAACTGCCAGGACTTTGTTAATCGGAACGAACGGTTGCCCAACTAATGCTTGATAGACCGTCTGAGGACGGTCTTTTGGGATACGTTGAAAGGGTGGTCGTCAATAGGACAAATTATGTCTTTATCTCACCCCAACTGTGAGGAGGCGACACGCGTTTTCGCAGCGGCCGAGGAAGGGTCTTCTTGACTAATGGCTCTTGATAAATTTATATCCATAATCTAGCGGAAACGTTGGCCATGGCTAAGTTGGTTTATCTACGATGGCCAACAATCATAGCTTATCGGATAAAGAGTTTGAAGCAAAGGAATTTTTATAAAAGAATTCTATATACAAGATATCTTTTAATAAGAAGAAATAATTATGAGATTTCCTTTTAGGGTCTCTTTAAGCTCAAAGGATGGTAATGTAGCTGGGTCGTTTATAATCATTTTTATGTGCTGAAAACTTTTTAGTTAGCATTAAATTTGGGTTATGTTTGACATTGCCGCCTTCAGACCCAAGGAAATCTCACAATATTTTCATACAGCTTAGTCATTTCTGAGCATTTTGGTTTATCTGTATTCACTGTTTCGTAGTGTCAGACATGCACCGGTTTCTCGGAGGTTTTGCAGGCAAAGAACCAGCACTGAAGGTGGCGAGAAGCCGAAATGCATCTGACACAAACAAAACATCTAAGATATTAAGGGCAAAATCATCGCAAACAACCAAAACTACAAAAAATCTCACCTGTAGTCCCCCCCATCTCTATTTATACTGTTTGTGTTTAGCCAATTTTTATACGTCTAGACTATTTAGCAGTTTGATTGCATCTGTAATGACTTTCAGCGTTATTCCTCCAGTTAGGTATCGAAAAAAGGCCTGGAGAAATGAGAATTAGTGAGCCGAATGGTACAAGACGAATGCAAACAAACCACGGCAGTAATTAGTGATCTCGTCCGTTCCAGCTGACACGAGGGCAAACACAATAACGCGGACTTCTCGATGACTACGTGTATCGCATTGGCACTCGAGGGCCAATAAATCGAAAAGTACGTGGTCTAAATCACCAAAACCCTTATCCCACAGTCGGAAAACCGTTCCCTCTTATCACATATTATGCTGGTTTTGTTTGCAACAAGATAGAGAGGGTTAACAGTTGTAAAATAATGACAGTGCTTAGGGATAGTACACTAATTCGGACCTCATAAAAATATAATAAAATCTTAATTACAGTTTTCTAAAAAACTAATATAACTCAATTGAATAAGAATTGATAATCATATTTTAAAATTAAAGCCACTTTAGCTCTGCTTCAAGTCATTCGTGTCTCTCGTGTTGAGAGTGCCGTGCATACATACACTGAAATATTTTTAGTCACAATTTATTGCAATCATAAATTGAGTCCCTGTGAACTAAAACTCATTCCGAAAATTCAACTTCAATGATGTTAAAACAACATGACGCGTAGTTTCCAAAAACTATTACAATTTCAAATTTTTATTGAAAAATTAGTTTTAAAAATATTGAAGTTAAATAAATATCAATGATATTGTAATATGAAATTAATATATCCAAGTAAATTTTATTCGTTCGTAAGTGCAAGACTGCGATGGAGGCCAAGACTTTGACATGAATAAAAAGCGGGTCCCTACGGCATTAAAATGCTTTTCGATGCTTTTACCCTGATATTAAAATTACCCCTATTTCTATGCTTATTTATAAGTTCAGCTAAAACTTGTTTTTACATATCGAATTTCCATTTGTTTACCACGTCTTATCTGTTGGTTCTTCGAGTCGAAATCCCCCGGGGGCTGATTGGGGTCCGGATGTCGCGTGCATGTCAAATCACGACGTGCAGGTGTTCTAGGGGTGGAATCCCGAAATTGCGAGTTGCTCCCTTGGCGTTCCCCTTTTTTTCGGTGTTATTGAAAAGCACAAATCATCAAAGCTGGAGAGTTGTTCTACTTCATCGGGGAAGCTGTGAAATAATACATTTCTCCCCCCAAGAATAAATAGATCATAATCTTACCTGCATGTTACATTGAACCATTATACGACGCGAATTATTAAAATCAATTGCTTGGGAAAATTGATCCGATTACGTTCCAGAAAGACCTCCTATTGTCTGCAGATTAGTAAGGAGTCGGTTTCGGCTTCAATTTCGAGCAACCCACTTGAGGCTGACGTGCGTTGAGTACACATCTCGTAAATGTCAACAGACAATACGATTGAGAGACGAGAAACAAAGCGACCTGGTGACTCATTACATCCCGCTGGATTGATCTGCAAATCGACTCCTTGATGTCGTCTTCCTCCCTTTGTAACGGATACAAGAGGATTAAACAGATTACCCGAAGCTCCGCAAATGTTTAATTAGAAGATGCGAGGGTGGACGAGTTATTGTGAATCTGCGATGAAAAAATCTGAATCAAAATCAGATTCGTTGAAGATGACATAAACAAATGTTCTCGAAGTAAAAAAAGGCAATGAAGATAAAATAGACATTGTTTGTTTTAAACAATTTTCAATAGTATGTAACAAGTAATTAAGCTTCATCGATGCTTGTGGTATAAGCATTATTGGCAGAATATAATGTTTTTGTAATATATTTCACTATTCATATTCCATTTGGTAAGATTTTCGATCCAAGTTTCATCGTTCTCTTGACGGCCAGCCAAATTTCATTGACCTGATCATTGTACCAATTATGCTATACTTTTTTTCTCCAAGCTAAATTCATCATTTCGTTTCTCTTATTGTATTTTTATGTCAAACATTCTTCTTTCCTTATTGTTTGGAGATGGTGAGATGCGGTCTGGTGTGACGTAGGTTTTAGAAAAACATTTTCTTATCATGCCAACGTTTCCATCTTTATTGAGACCAGCTTCCGGGCTCAAATTGTTGGTTTTCTGTGTAGATGTGTCATTATTGGGTGTCGTTTTGAGAGTGCCAAGATAAAGAAAATGTTTTTCTAAAACCTACGTCACAACAGACCGCATCTCTCGATCTCCAAATAATCATTAACTAACGGTTAATCCTTCTTTCCATTTGTCCGTGAGTTGTTACTTTATGCAAGATCTTCTTCATATATGGGAAATGTATGTTTGCTTTGTGTGCACATGCAATAAATTGCGAAACTCTGTCTTTCGTCAGTGAGAAATAGTTTAATTTTTGAGGTTTTAGTGTTACGGGAAGACGTATGTCGATGATCATTTTCCTTGTTCATTTAAGTATTGAAAAAGGGAAAAATACAGGATGTACATTGTAACAGTCTTTATTGGTTTTTACAGCAACATTTTATTGTAAAGTTAAATAAGAACGTCTTGCTAGGCTTGTTAATGTTTATAATCCCAATGATTTTAGAAACAGAATAAATTATTCTGTCGTTTGCTGTTTGGATAGAACTGTTGGGGCTTCGTGGGACTGGATGACATAAAGGAGGGCTGTGGACGTTAGATCACCGTTTGAAATGGAATTTTTGTGTAGGTACTAGGTTTAAAAATATTATACACGTGTTTGAGTGTTGTTATTAATAAGCCCTATGAGCCGAAAAAAAATATTTCAGCTAATTAAGGACGGTTTTAAGAATCCTCTTCTGCCTTAATTGTGCATGTAACTAAAGAATATTGCATATAACAGTAGATCTGTTTTCCGTACAATAAGAAAATAATATGCAAAGTTGAATTAAATGAAGTTAGTTATATAATATTTGCGAATACCGAAAGAGACTCGAGTAAAGTAGGGGAAAAACCGTTTTTGAGAAAGAATGTGATTTGTTTTAAGCGCTATGTAAAATAATAAATACGAATTGTCATCGCAATAAAAGAATTTGAGCGGAAGTCGTTGGGAACCATTTTTTTCATGCTTTTGTGTACCATTTAAGAATGCACAACTCCTCTGAATGTTATCTAAATTGAACGTTTATAGAACCTTGGAATGCTGGAAATTCCTGATATGTTTAAATTTTATGCAATTATAGGTGTTGAAAATAAGAATGATACTAACAAAAACGATTTTCTCTTCGTCGTTTAATTTATTTTCAGAAGTAACAATTGTCCTACTACAAAATATTTTATATATATGAAAAATCAACACTAGGTGGGTACATGATATATCCATATGTACGGCATATGATATATCATATATCCACATAGTGTTGAATTAAAAATCTTTATATTACATAAACTTAGTTAGTCTTACTAAACTTAGTTACTTGATTAGTCTTAAAACTTTAACTCAAATGTAGACTTTATTTAATAAGAGATCAAATCTAAATGTTAATTCAAACAAGAGATAAGCGTTCCTAAGCCAGAGGAAGGACAAATTATTTCCCCGAAAGCTCGGCAAAATGACTATTATCTCATTCAATTAACCAGCACTTCTTTTCTCCCCACCTTTGATTAGTGGTCGATCCTTCACTCAGCAATAAAAAATTATTAAAAAAATGTTTTAGTCTGTTTCGCTATCTTGGTTATAAATTATGTATTCAGTATTAACGATCGTATGGCAAACTGCCAAGTACAATTTTGGTGCAGTGACCTAGCGATATAACAAAGTAGGTGGAAGTATTTTTAGGAAGAAGCAAAGTTGAAATTCGCTAACAGCTTAATTTAGCAAATTTGAACTGCGGAACAAACATTCCTAAAGCTAAGTAGTGAACTGTAATCCACATGAGGAGGATTATAGTCGTCATAGTTGATGGACGCTATGGATAGGCTCTTGAGCGACCTATCTTCTTGAACGTTGGGTATAAATTTATATAAAAAAAATTCAAAAAGTAAGTAAGTAATTCTATAAATCTTCCAGAATAAAACTTTTGATGGTCCATTTTTAATTATTAAAATGGTCACAGTGTAACTTATACTTTAGGTCTTCCACAGATTTATTGTTTTCTCTTAACAAAAGTAGACTTGGATTTGATGATGATAGATCTATATTCCAATTATTAACAGCTGTTTCGATAATGGCCATGCCATTAGCCTGACCTCTGGAGCGTTTCGGGATCAGCGGTTGCCGCAGGAACGCCGATAGGGTTGAACATCCCCTGGGACCCTTCGAGGGCACCGTCTGGACAGGAGGAACCCCTTGTCTGGGGGTTCTGCCTTGAAACTTATCGATCTCACAAACCGAGTCTCAGGGGGCTTTTGTTAAAAGGCCATGATGAAGGGTTGGTTAGACCCGACGAAATCTTTTATGCCAAGCTTTCATGAATGGGCTTGTTATATGCCAGGAAGTTTTTACTTCCATCAAGACGTAAATTTTCTAGTGGGAAAATTAAAAATGATTTAGTGGAAAAATGAGTGGGAATGTTTAAAAATGAATAATGAAGAAAATGCGAAGAGATCGGTAAAAACATCATCGATTGTTACAATATCTTCAATTTAGTTAGTTTTGAAAATCACAAGTGAAAAAATGTGATAAAAATAAATAAATAAAATTGTAAGATTGAGACTATAGGCTCATCACTGATGAAAACCGATTAGGTGATGTTGTTGTATAGTATTACAACATTACAATCACAATGAAATTATACCTACTCTAGGATAGATAATAATTAATAAATTTATTATTAATATTTTATATATATA